>NW_024345601.1:18143930-18182786 GCF_902729225.1 Pteropus medius
AGTGGAGAGAGAAGAAAAAGAATAGGGCAGTGGTGGAAATCCTTAGTTAGAAACCTAGTTGCTTCTCCTTTTGCTTTGGACTTTCCACTCCTCTATCTTATTTCATTGACATTGTTATTAACCAGCTTTATAGGACAAAGTTTTATAGCACTACTATTAGAATGAGAACAAAGCAGATTTAGATTAGAAATCTCTCAATAGAGCAGAACAGAGCACTTAGAAATATATGTCGTGACACAATATACACTTATTCCAGGTAAATCATTTCAGCATTTAAGACTCTGCCAATTACTACCATTTGTGCTGAGTGATTGCATTCAAACTAGTTGTTTATCTGTCTAATGATAAGGATTACATTTCTTTCATCTTTAAATATCCCTAACACATGGCAGAAGATGTTCCACATAGCAGCTACTAAACAGATATGCAGTTTGAATGAATATGCTGAAGGATTAGTGTTTGACATTGTAAATGCCACAATCCTAAAGTGCTGTAAGAAGTGAAGTACGTTTCTTAGGCCAATATAATGATATAAATATTATTTCAGATTCACAGATGTAGAAACAGACTGCATATATTCAGTGCTCCGATTATAGGTTGCAGTTATTTTGTTAATAGCCTCTTCTATTCAAAGTTCAGTTTTTGCCACAGAAGTTTTATTTGCTAATAAAATCTTCAAATGTTTTCTGTGTGTCCATGATATGTCTTGATACGATTATCACATTTTCAAGGCCAGAAAGCTCTGTTTATTCTCACATTTGTAATTTTTCTAGTGTCTTGAATCATGCTGTTTTAAGAGGTAGGAAGGAGCCTAGAAATTATTGAATCAGATTCCACATTTTCCTGAGCCATTGTCAATTACTTTTGTGTGCTCACACAGAACAGGAAGGGTACCAGAAAAATTGCTATGATAAATGTTATCATTTTAAAACTATGCTCTGGTAAGTTTCCTATTTCATTCAAAAATTTATAAGAATGATTTGGGATACTTGGAGAAGATGGCAGACACAGTTAGCTGCCTACCCAGTGATTGCCTACTCAATAGCCATTCTTCTTTCCATCCCTTTTTTCATTGTTGTGTTCAGTCAATTATGTCCAGATCCACTGAATTTATCAAGATGGGTCTAAGACAGTCATGTTTTTTTCTATGCTGCTTCACTCAGAGTTGTCTTAGTTCTTGCAATCTCTACTTTATAGATCTATAGGGTACACTCTTTTCTAATGCTCTAGTGTGTGGTTCAGGTACTATCTGTTGTTGTTTTTTTAAGATCATTATATAATTCTAAATGTGAGATTATAGTTGAAAACTACTGCAGTAGCCTATTCTAAACATATAAGTTCTCCACACGTGCCTTTTAGTTAAAAAATACATCGAGGGCATTTAATTTTATGTTAAGATTGTTTTTGTAGATTTTTTCTCATTCAAGTAGTCTACTAAGCAATTCTGGATTTCATCCAACTCTTTTTGCAGCCTACTAAGTGAAGCTGTGTATATGTTTACTGCATTGAAACCCGACCAACAGCAACAACAGAAAAGTCCTGCTGCTTTGAGTTTTGTAGACTGTCAAAACTTCAAAAAATTTGGCATCGAAACCTCTTTTAAAAAGAATGACTTCAGATACTAATAGGATATTCAGTAAGCCACCAGAAAATCCCAACTCGGCTTGGAGAGGCTTTGCAGTTAGTCTAAGAGACATTTTCTAACTCATGAAGAAGTTCTTCATGTGGAACTGCCTCTCTGCCATCCCTGCCAGGGGCCACTGGGGAATTCCCACCTGGCTGGCAGGGCATGGGACTCGTGCTTGTTGGAGCTCATTGTTCATTTTTATTTCATTCCTGCTTACTACTAGTTTGGAGTCCAAGCTATTTCGGAATACAAGTTGCCTCATCACCTTCCCACGCACAGTCCAGAACAGAGATATATACAGTTTTAACAGATGGCTGCTACATCCTTGTTTATGTTGGCCAAACCAGTGTTATAGAGTCTTCTACCATATATTAAATGTTGAACAAGAAAGAGTTCCAACTCAAGGAGCTTAGATTTTGTTTTGTAGCATTAAGTAGGCATAAGAAGAATATATGTTCATAAGATCAGGAAATGATATGCAGTGGTCTGGGGTGAGCTTCCAGACTTAGGTCATTCCTCTATGGGGTGGCCGTCCTCTTAGAACTGATAGTCTGTGGACTTGGGCCTGTCCACCTCATCAGCTGGTCCTCCTTCTGATTGATGACTTTTCCAGTTAATGTGCCCTAGCCTAAAGGAAACCTTTTTCTACTTGTAATGCTCCTGACACCAGATATGTGAGAATGTTCTCCCCACACCAACCAATTCTCTGATTCTCTGGACACCAACTGGATGTCCCGTAACTTAACTCAATGGTGACACTAACTGCTTAGAGTCAGTATCTGATTCCACAGGTGTAAGGACTCTGTCCCACAAGACCACCCTCACCTCAGATGCCATTCACAGTATTGGGTTCCCAGGGTCTTGCACTTTTGTCTGACTGGGCTACAAAGTCAAGGGTTCCCACAGTCCCTCTTCAGGTTCAGTAATTTGCTGGAACAACTCACAGCATTCAGAGAAACATTCACTTACTTTACCAATTTGTTATAAAGGATACAGATGAAGAGGTTCATAAGGTGAGGTCCTGAAGGGTCCCTCATGCAGGAGCTCTGTCCTCTTGGAGTTTGTGTATGTCATCTTCCCAGCAGATTGATGTTTGCCAACCTGAAAGCTCTCTGAATGCCATTGTTTATGGTCACATGGACGTATCATTACTTAGCCATGGTCAATTAAATCATTATCAATTGATGATTAGCTCTATCTCTAGCCCTTATCCCCTCCCTGAAAATTGGGGGTTGGTCTGAACGGTCCAAGCTTCAAACTGTGGCTTGGTCTTTCTGTTGACCAGTTCCCATCCTGAAACTACCGAGGAACCCACCAAGAGTTACCTCATTAGAACAAAAGATGTTCCTATCACCCGAGAAACTCCAAGGAATTTAGGAGCTCTATGTCAGGAACTGGGGGCAGAGACCAAATGTATATTTCTCATTATGTTGCACAGTCATACAGGTTGTTAAATATTCTGAATACCTTCGCTGCTCTAGAACTTGCATTCACTTGAATTATAGGCAGCACTCTGGTATTTTGCTGCTCACTCCCTTTTTCATGTATGTCAGCAAACTGGATTGAATATAAGAATTTGTGCTTCACATTTTGTGGGGTTGTTTTTGGTTTGTCTTTTTTTTGGTTGGTCAGTTTGAGTTTGATTTACTTTTCCCATATGCTTGGCACATCCTTGATACTCAGTATGAAATTAATATTTGTTGTTTGATTAGAAGGTTCAAAGTACCAAGAATAGTAGCATGACCACACATGAATGTTCTATTCACATGAGCCAGTATATTTACAAGGGACAATATCTGAACATAGACTGCTAAAGAGAAAATAAAGGACACAGATGGTGCACAGTTTCTAACACTTTCACCGACCTCAGAAATCCCTCTTTATTCTAACTCCTAACATTACAAAAGAGAACCACTACCCCAGGTGACAGATAAAGTGGGAACTTCTAGCAGCCTGCTATCAGGGAACATCTCTTCACTTTGTAGAGCAGCTTATTAACATGTCTTTAAGGGACACATTTCATTAGGCAAACCCTTTCCCAAGAACTAGTTACTTATATTTATCCATTTCTCAGGCATATATAATTCTTCTCTCTTCTCTTGAAACTACTAGCAGCCACTCAGGGATAAATTTTAAAATATACTGTCATTATGCAGCCTAAATAGTGTTTCACATTTGTAATTAGTTGTGGTGATCGATGTGGGCCACACTTTACAAACACAATATTGCAATTTAATTTAAGTATCATCAATACCAAAATTTCATAATGCGCCGTGCTTACAAATGAAAATATTATAGTCAGAAAGTGTAGCAACTAATGGGAAGAAAAGCTGGAGAGCTAAGAACTGCCGATAAATTCATAGATTTATAAGTATTTAATGAGTCAGAGGGGGCTATATAAGTAAATGTCTGCGTAGCTAAATTACTCCTTCTTTTACTAGCTCTTAATATAGTCATACATCCCTATTTAGGAGTCACATAAAAGCCAGCTTCACCTAGCCTCTGTCACAGATGGTGCAACAGGCAGCCCCTTTCCTCCTTAGTCTGTAAGTATCTTTTGTCTCTGGGTCTTTGTTTCCCTGTTATGACACTTCAGTTCCAGGATTTGCACATAGCCAGCCCCTCCCACATTGGCAGCCAATTAACCTGTTCGATCTGTGTAGCTTCTACTTCCTCTTCGCGGTTTCAGTGTACTTTGCCTGAAGAAATAAAGGGATAGAGCCATGTCCCCTACCAGCCTCTGCCTTGCAGAAATAGAACACCTGGCTACTGGGTGTATTTCCTTCCTAACCATTTTATCAAGGAGGGTGGAGCAAAATCAACATTTTGAAATACAAAATATTCAGTTACCGCATGACTGCATATAATATGTCCACTTATTCAACTCATAATTGTTATTTCTGAGACACTCTTAGAGGCTGAAGATACAGAACTCAATGAGTTCTGTACTGTTCCTCTAAGCTGAAAGAAATCACCAAAGAAATGGATCGGTAAAACCTTCCACTTTCTTTAGAGAAACGAATGATTTTAGAAATGGAATAAAAAGATATGAATTTCTGGAAGGAAATATTGATTAAAGGATTAAAAGAACTAATATACTTTAGCTGAAGAATTATTGTACCTTGATGTGCACACAAATTAGTTTAAAGGTTTTTTAAGTGCTTGAATTTGATTGAACAGTGGGTTATTTTATAAACAGAATTCAGTCATTTAGAAATAATTTTATTTGAATGGATTCAATCTATAGCAATAAAACAGTCTTGTAGAAATCAGTGTGTGTGTGCATGTGTGTGTAGACACCATCTAACAACATATTCCCTGTTAAATATTTTGGTGGTGTATGATCCTAAGGAAATAAGAAAATTTAGAAAAGTATTATTTAATTCATCAATGAGTTGAATTGATTTTGTCATAATATAAAGTCACCATCAGTTATCTTACTCTTTTCTTTAGCGGAACATAGTGGACAGTTGCTAGTGTTGCTGTCTTCAAGTGGAAACTCCTTGTTTTGGTACTGTTAATCCAATTTTATCTTGAAGAGCCATTTTCCTCACACTCGTAGTCTGTGATGTTTGGGTGGTGTTGACCCTATACTGGATCAGAAGGTAAACATTAGACTCCCACGTGGAGAATCAGAGCAGTGAGAAACTGGCTACAGAGGTTGACTCAGGGACGGACATGTGACCCAATAAGAAACTGCAAGTGATCTTTGACAGAAATTGTTGGGGAAAAAATTTTTGCCCTGTTTCATTATACTTGAAATGTGAAGAATATGAGGCTGGAGTTCTAGAGGAAACTGTCTTGCCAGAACCAGTGGAGTTGAACGTGGAGATAACAAAGAGATAGGGAGAAAGCAACTGGTTTCTAGAGTAGTTTTTTGGTTTCCAGAATCAAGTGATACCTAGAGTCTACCATGGACTTTTCAGCCATAAGATTCAGCTGTTTTGCGTTAACCACTTGGGCTTGTATTTGTCATTTGCAATAAGAACAATCCTGATGCAAGCTAATTGGAAACCTATATTTTTAACCTTCAGTAGTATGAAATTCATGTTCTGTTTTGTTGTGCACAAAATTGATGTCTGCTTTATTTCATTGCATACTTTGGAAGTTACTTTGCAGTTATTTAGAAAGGCAGCATGGTGTAGAAAAAAAGATTCAGATAAATCTAAATTTTAATCCACGCTCCCATCATGCATACATGGTATAACACTGAGCATGTCATTTCATTTCTGAACCCTTGTTTCTTCATCTGTTAGAGATAGTAATGACAACCTCAGGACTTCTTTGTGGCTTAAGTGAGATAATATGTTGTGTAACAAGGGAAGAGTGAGTTCTGCTGCAGTACTGTGAATCAAACAAAGGATATTTCACTGTCATTACTTATAGTGCAATGCCTTATAGTGCTTTATTTCTAAATGTACTTATAGATTCAGGTACAATCTTATTTTATGCAAGAACAGTGGCAACTAATGAAATAAGTAAAGCTCTTTATAATTATCATTGACATCTTTTGCCTGATCTAATGCCAAAGCCTCCTGGCAGTGGATGATTAAGCTTCTCAGTTTAATCTAGCCCCTACACTGCCTATTAATAACCCCCTTAGGTTTCCCATTGCACACATTCACATGGCATTTCTCAATATTTCATCTGAGGACATCCAGCATCAGAAGCACCAGAGATGTTACAAATACATCTTGGACTGTACTGTAGACCTACTTTATTAGAATCCTTAGGAGCTTGTGAAGTACACACTGAAGTTCAAGACCTACTGGTCCACAGTGTAAAGACCACACTGACTGGGATGCCACACAAAGCACTGATGGTCTACTGCTTTCCGGACTCATCTTTCTGTCATTTAACTCTTCCTTCACCCTCTACGTTCCAGCCACATAAAAAATTCTTGACATTTCTTGAGCATATAATTATCTTTAGTCATTAAAATATTCATATATGTAATTATTTTCCCCTAAAAATATTCCTCTTCACTTTTTAGCAAAGTTCTACTTATCACTAGTGATAGAGGTTAAGTTAAGGATTTCCTTACTTTGACAGACAGGGGCAGTCCTTTTTCTTTCTAAGACACTTTTCAAATTAATGAGTTATTTGTTTTACATGACTGTCGCCTGCTTCCCCTCTCTTACTTCCTCCACTGGACTATGAGCAATCAGATATGATTGTTATTATCTAACAAGGTACTCTATAGCTGTTTGTTGAACAAATGCAAGAATGAATGACTCAGTGTGACATGCATTAGGAACCCAATGACATAAAGACAAAGTGAGAATTTTTGAGGAATTAGCTCGTTCACCTAAAATTTATTAAATAATATAAGGCCTGCGTGTGCTAAGGGAATAATGATTTCCAAAAGATAAAGGCCAAATAATTTCATTGTGTTTAGGGGGGAGCTTCATAAAGGAGTTGAGGTAGGAGTTGAACCTAGCATTAAACAAGCATTAAAGACAGTCAAGTGTATAGATATAATGTGCAAGGGATGTGGATGTTTTAAGGAATTTAGAATCCTCGAAAAGAAAAAAAGGAACCCACAGTATACCTGTTCTCAGAGAAATCATAGGAAACTTCAGAAATTCAAATTAAAAGTTTAAGCTCTTAGAGAGGGATGTTTTAGCAATCATCAGGAGAATTAAACTGCCCTTTAGACATCATACTTATTGTTCTTGCTGTGGTTGAGATGAGAGATGAGAATAGAGACACATGAGTTAATAGAGTGGCCATCTGACTACATGATAACAGAGGAGTATCCTGCCATGCATTTAAAATTTGAGTGACAAGTTTACGATGATTCAATTAACATAAAAGGGAAAGAAAGTGCCTCTTAAGTAGTATGTGGGAAAAATTAAGTGGAAAGGAACATTTTTTTTTTTTACTACTCCCTCTAAATATTGACTTAATTGAAAAACAGTTACCGTTAGTAGTACAGCATGTTATGTAGTATACCTGGGAGAATTAGAGTTTAAAAGCTGTGCAGATCTGTAGGAAAAAGATCCACATCCTGTTAATGCTCTTGCAATCAGCTATAGACATGTGTCCACCTCTTCCACCCTTAGCAGTAGTCAATTCTTGACTAATAAGTAAAGAAGTTCTAGGGATCCAAAATGAGTAAGCCATATTGACAATTGAAACTTTTGAGCAGCATTACTCAGATCAAGTTCCAGGGATGTTATACAGGCTGTTTTCAGATATTCTCCCCGAAGAGTTTCATGTTAAAATAAGTGTTTAAACACACACACGCACACGCACACGCACACACACACACACACGAATTTTAAATTTAAACCTGCTTCTTTTTGGAAGTCTCAAAATTTCTGATATCTAAATATACGTTATGAAAGAAAGAGAATATATGTGTGTACGTATACATACACATGTATGTGTGTGTATATATAGATTGCAATGTTCTACAAATATATTTGATTACAAAACTTTAAATGTTGAACATTTCACAGATTTTCAGTTTTTCCTTTGACTATGAAGATGCTACAATCAGATCTCTGAAGCCATTTGTGAGATTTGCATAGGGATATTGCTGGACATGACAAAATGACCTTCTAAGCCTCATCATATTTCTCGCTGTCAAGGTGCACTATTCATATTGTAGTTCCTGCAATGGTGTCACTGGAGCACCGCTGACATATGGGACTAAACTGCAGTATGAATGATACTTCCAGGATCTGTCAGATGACCCTTACGACAAGATAGAGCTTTAAGTTAACTTGATTGTTGGTCGTCTTTGGATAATTATGCTGTTTTAGCACTATGTTCTTATTTACCAAGAGGGTAAGATGAACCACACTGCTACAGGAAAAACTGGGGGGTTCAAAGAGGCAGTAGAAAGAGGAGTTGTGGTGATCGACATTTACAGTCCTGATCGCAGGGGCCACGATACAGAAGCAGGACTCAGGGAGTCTTGGAAAGAGCAAACAAGGTTCTGTAAAGCAGAAGGTACACTAACGCATATGAGAACAAGAGGAGGACCTATTACCAGAATTGTGATGTGACAGGGCTTGAACCTCCAAGGAATATAATAAGAGCTTAGTTGCTAGAATTAGAATACAGAGGAGTACAGGCACCAGTGATCCTTGAATTGTGATATAATGAACCAGATCCATCAGCTCTCAGATCCAAACATGCAATATTTTAGATAGATTTTTCTATCAATACAAATCATTTTTGTAGCCTGGATCTTCTTGTTAAATGGTGGTTTTAAAGATTGCAAACTCATTGTTTGCACAGCCAGAAAAATAAAACAAAATCACAATGAGCAAGCTCATGTTACTAGGGTGATATAAGCATTCTATGCCACAGCAGTAAGGCCTGACCTGGGGAGATACAAACCCCGCTTTCCTCTGAAGACAGCACTTAACTGTACAATATTTACATTGCTTGGGCTCTGCAGATCAGTAAAGCAGTCTTATCAGAGTAAAATGTTTTCTACAATTAATGATTGCATTTAGATTTAATACTGAATCCAAGAGAATATCCCGACACAGATGGCCTTTCCACATCACTTTGTTTGAAAAAGTATGGGTATGATTCAAGTAAACAATGAGTTAGTACCGAGGCAGGCACCCGGGGTGAGAACTGTTAGTGTGAAATTCAGTTCTGAAACACTTGAAACCCAAAAGCACTCTCACTTAATGAAAATTTTATGAAAGCTTAAGTTCATATCTTATTTTCTGCACTGGAGTTTTTCAAGCAATAAAATTACATGGATATGCATATCATTATGCCTATAATCACCTAATAATTGGTATAATTAACCGAGACCTCCCTTTGGAAGGTATAACAGAATGGTTTTACCTGTAGTCAGCTAATTTCAGGTGCAATTATAGCTGCATGCAATTTTGTACACCTGCAGTTAATTGCAAAGGCTAAAGGTGGACTTAAGACAAAGGGACCTCTGTGACTATCCCCTTAATACTCATGTGCTTTATACAACTACCTAGTGTCTTATGCTTAATTCAGTGTTATTTTAAACTCTTAGTAGGAAAAGTGTCTTGCTTGGGCAACATGGAGACTTTGGGTAAATCGTGGTATTCTGCTCACAGAAAATCGAGTAGTACAATCAGCAGAAAAATGAGCCCAATTCTAGGATTCATAGCCAATTAGAGACAATTAGATTCCTATAAACTAAACAGAGTGTTTATTTTGACAGCAAGATATACTTGAAAAGAAGAGCTCATTTTAATTGTATTTTTAAACTCAAACCCTAAAGAAGTGAGTTAAGAGCACTGGTTTACCAAGTTAATTGTATACTATTGATAACACAATAAGTGTTCAATAAATAGTGAATATTACTTTAGAATCACTTTGAATTTGCATCTTAGGATATCATTAGAACCATCTTAATCAAATATATTTTACTGGTTGCTCTACATATGAAATGCCAATAAATGGATATTTTTCTAAACACTGAAAGTCATTACTTACGGCTTCTAAAAGAAATTCTATATCATTGGTGAAGAAATTAGAGATGATCTAATTATAGAAAAGGCGGAACTTTTAGATTGAGAATAAAGAATTACTCTAGATTATTTTGTTTCTATGTGTTTTATAACTTACTAAATTCCTATAAAAACACATTTAATTTAGATTTAATTTGATGAGATCACAGCCTTTGGAGGAAAATGAACACCCTTGAGGTAAGATTTCCTTATTAGAGAGTACAAGAAATGAAATAATTTTCTATAAATGATTATACTGCTTGGTGAAGGAAATGAGACAAAATATGTTAAATATATCCCTCAGTTTGTTTCAAGATAGAGTATCGTTGCCTTTCTCCTTGCATTTTCATTTCTATTTCTTATATGAATTTCTTAGTCTTATATTTGTCATTTCTATTTCTTATCCTTATCTGCAAGGTTTTATGCTTTCACTTATGCTTTAGTAATAATGAGTAATTTAGAAAGTTTATAATAATTGAAAACTATAAAAATAAGTATAAACTAACTATATAAATAATATCACAGTCATTAGGACAAATAAGTCTGATAACAAATGATGGATAAAAATGGTAGATAAGCCATGGTTCTGATATAAAAATTTAATTTATGCATCTTTAAATATTTGGGTCTGAAATATAGTATGTGTCTAACCCACATCTTGTGTGTTCAAATAAGGTAGATATAAATACATGACATAGATATCTGGTATATCTGTGTATATATCTATATCTAGCATCTGTTTCACATACATACATATTTATGTAATTTAATGCAATATACGTATGTCCTATTTATATGTAAATAGTGTTACAGGTGTACATAATGAAACAGTTTATTTTCTTAACAGCATAGTTTAGAAATAACAGATGGATAAAATAAATCTATTTTATTTTAACTCATCAGATTACTTTTAGGTGTAAATGGCTCCCTATTACTAATTTAATTTTTTCAAATGTATCATTTCTGACTTTTTCTTCTTGTATTAGGAATGTTCCAGTTCTGTATATCATGACTGTCCAGAACCTCATTCCGTAGGAAATGAGTATAATAGAGTAAAACCTATTATTCCTACACTAGTTAAATCTACCTCTTCTGTCTATATTCACATGAAAAATAATTTTTCTTATATTATTTTATAACTTTCAGATTTATCTTAATCCACTAACTCAATTTACTATGAACCCGTTATCTCAAATCCTACTTAAAAAAAAAAAAAAAAGATTTCTTGCTATTCTGATATATAGTAGGAAGTTAAACAAAGCAGTTGGAGCATTAGCTGTTGTTATTTTATGATATTGGTATGTTTATTTGTTTAAAATTTTCCATTTCAACAGTCTTTGATATGAAAGCAGTGTATTCTAAATGTTATGAAAATAGCTCTCTGCAAAAGAGAAAATAACGATTCCCTAGATGGATGATTATATTTGTTTTAATGTAGTTATAGCATATATGCCCTTAGCTTGAGCTGCCACTGGGCTTTCTAGGTCATTGAGATTTCAGCAGCTTGCATCTGATTAAAGCACTCTCTGAACCAGCAATTTGCCTCTGCTGATGTTGTTTGTTTGGCTGCCTGATTGATTCTCTTATTAGATGGAAGCATAAGGAAAACTTTAAACACTTGATTTGGCAACTTCAATCTTAGGACATTTCTCTCTCCAATAAACAATTCTTTGTTATTCAAATATCCTAGAAGAAAAGTATATATTAAATAACTACTCATGCCCACCTGATCACAAATGTGCCTATGTAAGTGTGCTCAAATGAGTGCATGCACACGCGTGTGCACACACACACACAATAGTATTAGGAGAGGAACTCGTTTTGTTCCAACTTTGATTTTTCACAGTTTGAAACATTGATTATTTTCCTAATCCTTCCATTTCCTTTTAATCCAGTTCTTTTCCTCCATTTTTAGTTTCTGCACCATCAAATAGAAAGTCATTTCTTTTTCTGCCTTCTTACCTATTTTAGGAAGATTTCAGAGGATTAATGAGAACCAGGGTTCCAACAGCAGTACATCTAATTTGAGAAGTCAGTGGCTATTTAATAGTAGATGGCAATCTCCTTTTTGTCATTGTAAACAAAGAATATCATTTTATGATGAACTAGAAGTTGCACTCTTTCAAAATATTGATAAGATGCACTTTTTTTTCTCTCGTTTGGTCTTTGAGGAGGTAGCAAAACACAGATGCTCTGAGGAAAGAGAAAACATGTTTGAGTTATGTTTGTGTCATATAACTTTTCTATCTTTCTTTAATTGTAAAATGTATATAATACCTAATTCAGTCTTACCAGCTTATACTGAATACAAAATAAATACATAACTTATAGGAAAGTTTTATGTACTTCATATTAAAAGTATATACTCAGAAGCTAAGCAGGGTCGGGCCTGGTTAGTACTTGGATGGGAGACCAACTAGGAAGACCAGGTTTTGTAGGTGTAAAAAAAAAAAAGGTATATACTATCAATACTTCTCATTACCCCTCAAATTTTAAGATATGTGGAAACATTCACATAGTTCTGTGAGTAATAAATATGTCATTAGCATTTCTCAGTTAGATTCTAAAATAAACTAAAAAACTTATTGCTTATGAGCATGTAATTTTCATATAAAGCAGTCTAATAACATTCTTTCATGTGATCCCATATTAGTGTAGTGAAAATGACCATGGCATGCTGTGGTTCAATTATAATATTTAAAAAAATAAGCATTCAATTCATATATCCTCCTAGAATTGAAAGTTGCTTGTGTCTGTTGATATCCTCCTTAACTATTCATAAAAATTCCTATTCTTCAATTTTTTTCTAAGAAAGATTTTAAATATTCTTTAGCATTTTATTTAACTTTATTCTGTTTCATTCTATTAAAGTTTGTGCATACAGGTAATATTATGGAAAATATTTAATGTGAAACTTGATAACAATTCTGTTCATTTTTAGTTATGGTTCATATTTCAGATTCACATTTCCCTCAGTAAGCATTCCATTACTTATGTAAGTCTATACCATTTCTTTCCATTCATGTTAATACATCTGACTGAAAATGTATTGTGGAAATGCAGAAGAGGTCTGTGCTGGAACTCATATGGTGGGGAAAAAAGCTGCCTACAGAGCTGCCTTAATTACCATTCATATTAACTGTAATTGATATTTAATTTCAGGTAATGAATAAATCAGATTGCATGAAAATGGAATTCTAACACCTATCTCTGTTTCTTCAAGTGTTACCACAATTGACTCCGTGTAATATAATATAGCTTCAAAATATCTTTTTAACAAGTTTTCTTATTCTGTAGTTATCAACACTCTCAGTCCATGCTTAAGATACTATGCCAGGTGCCTAACATAGAAAGAGCTAATTATTCATGGAATCAGTAATTATTTAGTACTTCCTATGTGCCGTGTGCTAGGATACAGCTAAGAACAGGCAGTTTAATCTCTGCTCTAATGAAACATATTCTAGTGAGGGAATAGATTGCAAAGAAGCACATAAACATACAAATAGTTACAGATTATGATGAGTCATGTGAAGAAAACAAACAAGGGTAGGGGATAGAATGATTAGGGAAGATTGAGATGGTGACTTCACAACATAGTCAAGAATGAGGTGAAAAAGGAAGCTGCAGTGGCCTGAAGAAAGAATGTCGTAGCTGGAGTTAACAGATCCAGAAGCAAGCATTGTTTTCATGTGTAAGGAACAGCATGAAGGTTGATGTTGCTAGAGTAGAATGAGCTACAGGGAAAAGAGTTGGAGAAAAATTTTAGAGAAATAAGCAGGGTAGGGTCACTTAACGCTCAGTGGACCTTAAGTAAGAGAACTACGAGTATGGTTCTAAATGTGATGGGAGCCCTACAGTGTTTTGAGAGGTCACCTGAATTGCTCTGAGCTTGTCTGACATATGTGCTATGCATCCCAGTCTCAAAACAGACTCAGGCTTCATCTAGAGAGACAGAACTTATGTTTAAAAAGTTCAGTCTTTGGTACTGTCTGTTGAGCCTCAGGAATTCAGGGGAGTGTGGAAGCACAGATTCGGAAAAATTTAGGGTAAGAAAAAGTAAGACTTGAACTGAGCTTTACAGAAAGAATAGTATTTAGATCTGTGGAAATGAAGGTGGCCCAGTGGGGACAGTTAAGCAGTTTCCATTTAG
The DNA here is from genome assembly GCF_902729225.1 of Pteropus medius. Lineage (NCBI taxonomy): Eukaryota > Metazoa > Chordata > Mammalia > Chiroptera > Pteropodidae > Pteropus > Pteropus medius. The sequence goes on from NW_024345601.1 coordinate 18,158,170, forward strand.
GAACATTAAAATTGACATGATAGCAGCATTTTAAAGTAGAAACAGCCAGGAGCAGTTTGACTAAAGCCAAGAAGAGAGATTAAGTCTGCATATAGAGATCAGTGCTTGAAATATTTCAGAGTTTTGAGCAAGAAGAATAGAGGATTAATGTAATACAAAAATTATATATTTTAACCAGAGATTGATTATGGCACCAAAATTTTTTAAAAGACAGAAAAGAAAAAGAAACATATAAATAACATAAACAACTTAGTTTGTCAAAGTACAGTTAAATTCCCATATCTGATATGATTATTAATGTTTTGGAAAACTTTATTATGTTTCCCAAGGAATATCAAAAAGATGCTTTTGAATGCTTTCAATTGTTGCCCTGTAAAAACCTAACCATCTACATAAAAAAAAAAAAAAATTACTCATTATTATTCATTGAGAGAATGCTTGGACTTTAATATTAATAATGCATTCATTATTTACATATATTTGTACGTATTCCTTGTAGAAGTGGAATGAACTGAAATTGAATAGTTTTAGCTACTCTTGAATTATAGAACTATATTCCTAGAACTCTACTGACTCTAAGCTCTGGGCAAGTCAGAAAACGTGGGGTGTCTACACAAATAATGTAGGGTGTCTTCACAAGCCATACAGCCAAGTTTCTCTGTTATTCTAAATTCTAATCCATGGGCAGTAATCATCAAGATTCGGTAGTAATATTAAAACTGAGAAATTATTTCCATAGATGTGATACTAATGTGCAATAAAATAATTATGTGAACATTGTTCATTGTTCATTGATCACTTAATTCTGAGTTAATTATATATACCAGTTACCAAGAAACAGATATGTCTCTAATGTCAGAAATTTCCCCAAGTTTCTTATCATTAATCATTTTTAATGTTTTTATACTTCTGGCTAAAGCCAAAGATATTCTTTTAATTAACCTATATAATTTATAGCTGGCAAATGTTTCCATTTTAATATGTTTGAAATAGTGTAGTACGCCTGGCCACCCGCTAAGTTTGTAAAACCCTGTGAGCTCAGTTACTTCCGGTTGCAAACAACCATTATTTCTAAATTGTGGTGGCGAAGGGTTAATTCAGATGTGATTAGAACTCCCAACATGCCAGGTATATGGATATTTAGTCAACCTACTCAGCTTTGTTGCTTTGGAACTATTATCCTATAAGTTAAGATTTCTGATTTAGTATATAAAAGAGTATAACTTGAATTCAAATTGAAAACATATTTTGGATTTGAGTTATAATTTTTCAGATGTATCTAATATTTGTAATGTATATCACCTTGGGACTACATTCATTCTTTTATCTTTTTACAAATATTTTTAAAATATCTATTCCATGCACTGGATAAGTATCGAAAAAATAATGATGAACAACAACAACAAAAAATGATACTGATCCTACTCTCAGGAAGCATATAGTCTAGTTGTAGAGATGACAATGATTAAATAAACAATAAATTAAGTTCAAAATTAAAATTGTGGTAAAGTTAAGGAGTAAAGAAACATGGGGGGCAGGTAGGAGTGGGCAGTAGGAACAAGTTTCATAGACTATATTCTAAGAGTTAATGTGGTCTGTACACACTGTATCCTTAACAAATAATAATTCTTATGTCTTCTTTTTGGGGTCCATGATTGATAAGCTCTAACTGTGATACTTTTTAGGGAGTTGGAGTTAAGTTTCAGAGATTTATCATATTTCCTTAAGTCCTGGTTTTAGGAATCAGCTCTCATAGTGACAGGACAGCTGGAGGAAATCTGCTCAACTTTTTCAGATCCATATTCATATTTGTTCTTTATTTCCACATAGTCATATGTTTGATATCCACTTAGAAGGGGTATTTAGTTTGAGAATCGGGAGGAAAACATTCAAATTCTAGCTAAAATGTAAGCCATTAATTTTGAGTAAGCAGGGAAAAGGATTTCTACTTTTTTTTTTTCAACTTTGCATTTTAATAGTAGCTCAACTAATGCATATATAATTTTCTCTCCCTTTTGCTTGTCATGCACTGCCAACATGGACTTCTACAAAGGCTCAGGTTGGTGCTGCAATCTGTTTTGATCTTTACTGTTTTCATTTAGTGAAAAGAAGCTTTGATGGTTTTCTTCACAAATCAGCTTTTTTTCTCTTTGTAAATCCTGATCAAAACATTGTTTATACTTGGAAGAAGAAAATTCTCCCACAGGAGGGTCAGTTTCTTATATGTTACTATTGAATGAATTCCCTTACATCAGCAAAATGACTATTTCAGAAACCCACAAAATTGATTTATATCTGCTTATGTTTATCATGCCTGGGTTATTTCAATATGAAGAAAACAATGAGGTGAGATTTCAGAATGTACCAGGCTCTGAAAATGTTTCTGATGTTAAATCTGCTCTCTACTTTCAGAGTATATTAGATGGCTTTGTGCATGATCTCTGTATCTCCAAACTTAGTATTGAGAATTCCATACAGAGTTTCCTACTGAGATGCTGAGTTTAGAATCACCAAATTCTTAGCAAATAACACTGAGAATATCAAGTTTTCTTTCAATCTTACTCTCTTTCTCTCTTCTTATTTTTTTAAAGGAATTAATCTTTTTGTCAAGATTATAACAGTGTCTCATATTGTTACCGTTGGGGGGTGATCTAAATCCGTCATTGCCCCAGTGGTGCTGGGGGCCTCGGTCCTTTCCGCTAATGCAATAAAGAATTACAGATCAGTGAAGTTTAAGGAAAGTAAGACTTATTGAAGCAGGATTGAAGAGAGAAACAGGCTACACTAGAGAGGGCTGTTGCCTTGCGGAAGTGAGGAAGTCTGTCTTATATCTGGGCCATGATGGGAGATTGCAAAAGCAGTGCTAATTGGCATGTGAGGTTATTGTGATTGACAATTGACTGTTATATATAACCTATTGTTAACTGCACATGTCCTTACCCAGAATTTAGTCTGTTATAATTAGATTCATGAACTTCCAGCCACATATATGACATTTAATGATGGTGTAATGAGGCTGAGGTAGAAAAAGGAGGTCAGAGTACTCCTTATTGCAGAAACGTTTGTAGCTGGCCTAAACTGGTTGTCATGCAATAGTCATTTATTTCCTTGTACTCCAGGATGTAGGAATATTGTTATTTGAAAAAAAAATTTTTTTTTTTTTTTTTTTTCTGGGAGGTCCTAGGGGCAGCCTTTTGGGTTAGGCTGTAAGTGTTGTCATTCCTATGGTTATGGAGCTGGGCCTTTGATCCTGTCACTCATGGCTATCTAACAATATAAATCTTAGTTCTTTACTTTTATAGTTTTAATAAATCCATAAGCTATTTCTGACCACTTTTTGATTTTGTTTGAAATATTGTTGGTCATATAATGAATAAAAACATCAGTAATGTTTTCAGAGACTACCTGTTTAGTAAACTAGAATGATGTTTATGATGCCTTAGGGGCCAGAAGGTAATTACAGCTAAAGAGATTTCGTCAGTCACAGGAGTATCCAGATTCTTCATGTATGAGATTTTATAAGGAGTTACAAGGAAAAATAAAACTTAAGTAGTGGATCCCATGCACTGGGGAGGGTATAAAATGTACAACTTCAGACCTACTCAGCCTTCTGTTAATTGGGTGTTAGGTAGCAAACTTTCAAATTCAAAGAATTTTATGGTATCATACCTCCTATTGTGTCTAAGCTTCACCTAAATGCTCAAGTTGGCTATTTTTGGTCATATGGTGTATAAAATCAGGGCATGGTCCTCTTAGGGTTGACTCCCATGTCATGCTCTGGGCATTTATAAACAGCTTATGTACAGAACAAATTTGCTAAAATTATGTTTCATTTTACATTCTCATATTTAACTTTTAAGATTGTTATAATGATTTATCAAGATAAATTCTTAGCATCCTGTAGAAACTTCGTTTAGAATAATGACTTTTTAAAAAAAAATTATTTATTTAAACTGGTTTCAAGTATTCAGTACGTTGATTAGACATCTATAATGTTCATAAAACAATCCCCAATTGTTCCCTCCCTCCCCTGGCACTCCACTTAGCCATCATATTAATGCTAACCACATTCCCTCTTCCATGCTCCCTGTGCCTAACTATCAACTACTAATTTGTACTTCTTTAACCCTTCACTTCATTCTCTTAGCCTCCCAACTCCCCTCCCCTGTGTCCGTCACCAAATTATCCACTATATTTGTGAGTCGGTTTTTGATTAGTTTGGGTTTTTGTTCCTTAGATACCACATGTAAGTTAAAACATATGGTAGAATAATGACTTTTTGCCTGATACATGCATCTTGATGGATTGTTTTAATTTTCACTCAAAAAGTCATTCCCTTTTTTAAGGTTGAACATGGTGGGCATTTTACTTCTAGTTCATGATATATTTCTTTCTGAATAACCAATCCTTCATCTCAATGATTAGTATATTTTACTTTTATTTAAATTTAAAAAGATCTCATTTCCTCCAAAACTTGGTCAAACAATATAAAGACTAAAAAATTAAAAGTTTAACATAGGTTATGATGTTATATATACAGTGGACTGTGAGATGCAGAGAAAGGTTAAGCAAATATAACTTTCCAGGCAATAGGATCTCTGTTACAACTTCTCAGCTCTGCCATAGTAGTACAAAAGCAGCCATAGATAAAACTACATGAATGGGCTTGGCTGTGACTCAGTAAAATTTGATTTAAAGAAATAGGGAATGTCAGCAAAAATAGTGGAGAAAGGACCTCCCAAAATTCTCTCCTGCATAAAAGCATCAAGAACACTGGCAAAAACCGTCCAAATCAGGTTTCTCAGTATTGTGTAAATTAATCAAAGACTGAAGCAATCTGGGGATCATTTACTCAAGAAAAATGGCAGAATCTTAGAAAGCTGCAATGCATTTTAACTTATTTTCATGTCCCCAACCCCAGCTCCACGGTAGCCTTGAAAGAAGCTGTCCACAATTGTGATAAAAAATAATCAGTCTGGCATCCATTAGAGAGGGCTTAACAGGGTTGGAGCTTTTACAAAGTTCTATTTTTGAAGAATTGTTATTATTTGACTGTCTGGTGGCTCTCAGGAAGATTCTACTCATAAGGCTGTCTTTATTTGACCTGACTGTGAACTAGCCCAGTATGAACAGCTTTTTCTTTGGAGACATTAATCCAAAATAATCAGAGACAATTGTTTAAGTTGTGGCTACCTGAGAGAATACCTAGCAGTTGAGACAAACAATTAAGATAACAAAAAGCTTAGAAGGAAAAGCTTAGGGAATGATATGTCCATAGCAGTTTTGAAAAACTCTGACATATTGGGAATTAAAAGGCCATTCACATGTGTATGGCTGGCACATACTTATGAAAGCTCTAAGACCCTCTCACCGCAGGCTAACCTGAGGCAATGTACAAACAGAAAGGGAAGACAAAGAGTTGTAAATGGCTTGGCTGAATGTTAAATGTGAGCCATAACATACACACAGAGCCCCTCATCAAAGACTGGGAGATTCATTAGTACCAAGCATTAAAAGTAATCTCTGTCAGATCATTGGAGACATCATTAGACATGACAAATAACACAGATATCACAAAATTAGTTGAAAAAAAAATCATTAAATAAAGTAACAACAATGATAACAAATAGCAATGTCAACAAACACTGAAGAGAGGGAAGAAGCTGATATCCAGAGTTGCTATATTATTTTAAATGTCCAATTTTCAACAACAGCAAAAATGTAAGGCATGCAAAGAAAAAGAAAGTATGGTCCGTACACAGGAAGCAGTCAATACAAACTTTTTAAGGAAGCTGAGATGTTGAACTTACTAGACAAAAATTTTGAATCAGCTATTTTAAATATGTTCAACTAAAGGAACTAAAGGAAAGTATAAGAATGTTATCAAAGCAAATAGAGAATATCAATAACAAGATAGAAATTTATAAGAAAGAACCAAATATATATTGTAGAGTTTAAAAGTATAAAAACTACAATAAAAATTTACTAGAAGTCCTGAACAGTAGAATTAAGCAGGCAAAAAAGAAGAACTGGTGAACTGGAAGATATTGAGATTATCAAGTCTGAGGAACAGAAAGACAAAAGAATGAAAAGAATGAAGAAAAATAAATAGGAGCCTCAGAAATCTATAGGGCACTATCAAACACACATATACATACATAATAGGAGTCCCAGAAAAAAAGGAAACATGAGGCAGAAATAATTTTGAAAAAATAAGAGCCAAAACTTTCTAAATTTGGTAAAAAATAATTAATATACACATTCAAATTTCATGCAGGATAAACTTAAAAAGATCTACACCTAGACACATCATAATAAAAACTGTCAAAGTTAAATACAAAAATAGAATCGTTAAAACAGTGTGAGAGAAGTTTATCATTTACAGGTGATCATCACCATTAGAATAAATAGTTGAGTTCACATCAGATACCTCTGAGGAAAGAAGGCAGTGGGAAGACATATTCAAAGTACTAAAAAGCGATTTATTCAAGAATTCTTTATCCAGAGAAAACCATTCTTCAAACATCAAGGAAAAATTAAACTCCCAAATAAACTAAAACCGAAAGAATTCATTGCTAGCCCTACACAAAACACTAAAGGGAGTCTTTCACACTGGAATAAAAGGTCACTAGATAGTTGTTCAAATACACATGAAGAAATAAAGAGCACCAGTGAAAGTAAAGGTCATTATGTATTAGTATAAAACAGTCTACCCAATAACAGCAGAATGTGCATTCTTTTCAATTGCACACGCAACATTTTCCATGATAGGCCATACATTAGGACATATGACAGTCAATATGTTTAAATGGATTGAAATTATACAAAGTATGCAAGGGAACCGGAATAGTCAAAACAATCTTTAAAGAGAAGAACAAAGTTGAGGTACTTACACTCCGTACTTTCAAAACAGTTCAAAAGTACATTAATCAACTGTATTGTACATAAGGATAGACCTATAGATCAATGGACTAGAACTGAGGCTGGAAATAGACCTATACTTTTGTGATTGATTTTTTGACAAAGTGCTATTGTTGCAAGTGTCCTATTGCTATAACAAATTATCACAAATTTAGTGACTTAAAACAACATAAATTTATTATCTCACAGTTATAGATGTGGAAAGTCCAAAATAAGTCTTGAACATGTTGTCTTACTTCTGGATTGATGCACTGGAGAAGAACGTGAGCCTTGCCTCCTCTGGCCTCTGGAGGCTGCCAGGATTCTTGGCTATATCACTCAAATCTCTGCTTCATTTTTCACATCATCTTCTCTGGTATCTGACCTTTCTGTGATCTTCTTATAAGCACCCTTTTAATTACATTTGGCCCACCTGGATAATCCATGATAATCTCCCTATCACAAGAAGCTTAATTTAACCACATATGCAGAATTCCTTTTGCTATGTAAAGTAACATTCAGAAGTTCCAGGAACTAGGGCATGGATATCTTTATGAGGGCAGTGTTCAGCCTAATACAGTTGCCAAGGGAATTCAATGAAAGAGAGTATAGTCTTTTCAACAAATGATATTTGGAAAGCTGGATATCCAAATGCAAAGAATAAATCTGTACTTTTGTATATTCTCACAGAATATACAAAAATCAATCGCAAATGGACCAAATACTAAAATGTTAGGCTAAAACTATTACACTCTTAAAAGGAAACATCGTGTTAACTTTTGTGATCTTGCTTTAGGCAATGAATACCTAAAGCTCAAGCAACCAAAGGGAAAACGGTAGATTGGACTTCATAAAAGTTAAAAACTTTTGCAGTTCAAAAAACATCACCAGGAAAGTACAGACAACCCAGAGAATGAGAAAAAAATATTTGCAAATCATGTATCTTATAAGAATCTAGTATCCAGGAAATATAAATAAATCTTACAACCCAACAAGAAAACACAGGACTTTACTAGACATTTCTTTAAAGATATACAAATGACCAATAAAGATGTTCAGATGTGAAACACGATTAGTTTTTAGGGAAATGCAAATCAAAACCACAATGAGCTGTCACTTTGTACCCACTAAGATACCTATAATCAAAATTAAAAAGACAGTAAGTGTTGAATGTAAAGTAATTGTACCCCTTATGTATTGCTGATAGAAATGTAAAATATTGCAGCTACTTTGGAAGACTCTTTGCAGTTAAAAGATAAACATAGTTTTCCGTATTATTTAGGAATTCTACTCCAAGGTAATAATCAAGAGAATTGAGAACTTATAAAAACTCATACACAAATGTTTATAACAGCATTATTCATAAGAGCCAAAGGATGGAAACAACTCAAGTGTCTCTCAACTTAAAGAATGAATAAACAAATTTGGCATATCCAAACAGCTAATGTAGTTTAGCCATAAAGCTATAATGAAGTATTCATGATACAGCATGGATGAGCTTTGAAAATACTATTCTGTGAAAGACAAAAGTTCACGTATTGAATGATTCCATTTATATGAAGTGACCAGAGTAGGCAAAACCATAGAGGCAGAATGTAGACTAGTGGCTGATTGGCAGGGGCCAAAGGAAGGAGAGAATGGGTAGTGACTGCTAAATGACATACTTTTTTGGGAAGAGGGAAGGATGATGATGAAAATATTATGAATTAGAAATAGTGATGATGGTTGCACAACTTAGCAAATATTTAAAAACACTGAAATTTTACACTTTCGAGAGTAAACTTTATGACGTGTACATTATATTTCATTAAAAAAAAATAGTCAGCAGGCCACATTTGGCCCATTGGCCAAAGTTTGCCAACACCTACACAAGAGAAAAGGATTTGTGTCATCTTTATCTAGTGTCTAAGGAGACTTAGACATAGTAGAGCATTGTCAAGCATAGTAAATGTCTGATAAATTAATGCATGAGTAAATAAGTACAAGAGATATAGCTGCAACTGTCAAAAGCACCAACTGTTAAAAGATCTATAACTGTTGTTATCAGGTGACAGTTATCTTTAATGAAGAATAATTTTCATAATATTCATACTCTTTTCTTTCTATTTCTTACCAATATCTTATAGTCTACTCTGTGGTAAATGGTCCCTAAATTATTAATGTCTTTAATTAAGTCTTTCAGCATAGGTCACTTTATATGTCTCAGCTATAAAATTAAAGACTTTTCCTTTTTAGGAGGAACCATTTCATGCTAAAGAGAAATGTCAAAAATTGACATTACTATAGAATTTGTAAATATCCCCTTGTATCTTTATCAGAAATAATAGTGCTATTTTTACAGTGTCTTGGGTTGTTTTGCTGGCTTAGCTGGTACTGATTGGGCATTTCTTTCTCAGCAATGTATTAGGTGCTGTGGAAGATGAGAAAGCATATAAAACATCAAAGCATGTGTCTCTTTCGATCTGTCACCTTTATGAGGTTTTGAGGGTGCAGTGTTAGCAACTATTCAAAGTTTATTCAGTTAATCTACATGGGAGGGCAGGTGTAATTTTGATAAAAATGGTGCAGTTGGGATAGATGATCATGTCGTTTATTTCCAGCTCCAAAATTTATTCAACCAATGCCTCAATGCTAATCTTACTCAAAACAAACATTACTTATGGTAAACTCTCTCAAAGTTTCTAAAGCTCGTATACTGTGCTGTTCTTCTTTTGAAAGTATTAATGCCAGATTATAAAGAGGGAAGCTAGACCCCAAGAGTCTTTTAAGTGAGTTGCCAGGAAATTGATGGTGGAACCTGAAACAAAACCTTCTCACAGCTTCCTTCATATTCCTCTGCTCACTAGACCACAGATAATCTTTCACTCAGTATAAAGGATCACTTCACCCATTATTGAAATTAAGCCACCCCCAAAGAGGACCACATTATCAATTTAATGGATTCAACCAAGGAATTCAATAAAGGAGAACAGGAATGCAATACAAGTAGAGTGCTTGATGTTGCCCATCTCCTAAATTGCTCTACAGATGCCATTTCATGAATCTAAAGCAGTGTGATTCCTGCCAAGGAGGCATATTTTAACAAGTCCCACCCCCAACAAAGTGAAGTATACTCTTAGATCTAGAACCATAAGCCTTATACTTCCTTAGAGTTCAATTAAATACAACATGCATATGTTATGAGTCTGTCATGGGCCCATGCATGCTAGATACTATAGGCAACATGTGAGACATGGAGCATAAGACATACAGTTCCCACCTTCTGAGAAAGCCAGTTGTCACTGTGAACCTGGCCCCTCATACTAGCAAGGTCTGCCTTTAGTCACAACGAGTGCTGACCTCCTTGAATCTTACCTGCCATTAAGGGAAGAAGTCAATCCTTTTAGAAGCCTGCATTTTTCTTAATTTAAGGTGTCCATAATTGGGATGGAATACTACCATCATCTATATTCAGAGAAATCAGAAACGAATTCAGAAATGAGAAGATTTCGAATTACATAAATCTAAGAAATATCAGAAAGACTCTAAATTAATTTGAGTATCTACTTTCAAATATTGGGACCGAGTATAATTATAAGCAGTTGGGTTTGAATTATTGATGCATAATATTTAAATCTCTATAAAATTAAATACAAAGAAGGCAAACCTTTTAGCTTCAGGTGGTATCAGAATCATGGCTTGGTCTAGGTATGCTTTTTCAGAAAGCATGCTCAGAAAATATTTCTGCACTCATTCACTGTTTATGCCCATATACACCTATGAAGTACAGAGTATGTGTAGTTTTTGTTGTTGTTGTTGTTGTTGTTTTTGGTGGTGAGGCGAGGCTGTTTGCAGAAAATATGATTTCTGGACCTCTTAGTCCTCAATAAATATAAAGGCTGTCGTTTGTTGCACATGAACACATACATGCATTTGTGTTTGAACTTTGTAGAGGCCAAATTGGCAGAAACATACTCACTTTGTGTAAATGAGTTAATTGATCATTCTGTAACACATTTTAAAGCCTTCATTGTCAAGCTTTTCAAATATCATGTGTTTTACAATGGCTTCATTATTTATGTTGTATGGAGTAGCATTTGCTCTTGTTAGACATGACTTTTGCCTTACCATCAGCTGTCTTTCCTTTGCTCAAAATAAGGTTTTCTAAAATGCAGGACAGGTGCAGTTCTGCCTTAAACTATCATTTTTCTTCAGTAATCATCTGTTTTTATTTTGTGAAGAGCCGAAAAGGCTCTATATCAGACCTTGTCTCTTTTTCACTGTCTGCCTCAGAGGAAGAATGTTTCCAACAAAATACTCTTTATTCCATAATTCTACAGCTTTCAATTAGTCCCCAATAAGAGTCTCCAATTGATGAAATTAGTGTGGAAATCAGAGCCAAGATCTCAATTTATCACCATGTAAGTGAATGGCAGGGATTCCATTATCAAATCAATCTTGTCTCTCATTTCTGCAAAGGTCAAGCTGTGCTATCCTTGGTTATAAAACATCACTTGTGGCTCTATGTTTCACTTTAACTTAGTCACAGACACATCAGGTTTATTAGGGGAGAACTCACACTAAGAGTTCATATTTTAAAAAGCCATTTTGTACTGTGCCTGGCCTTGTATTTTAACTGAGAAAACCATTAGAACACAATACAACCTATGAGCTGCTTTCTTATACCTTTATCTACAGAAGAAAAAAAAAAGATTATTGTGGTTGCGTATGTGTGTATAACACATAACATCTTTGTGGGAAAAGTCTCTGGGGATATTTTATAGTAATTATTTTCCTCTTTTGCCTCAAACAATAAGAATTAATAATTACGTCTGGTTTTTCTTGAATGAAAAGATACAGTGATCTCCTCCTCTTCTCCTGCTTGTTATGATAGGATCATTTAGAAATTAGCCAAATTATAAATGGACTTAACACACTGCAATTCTGTTTCTCCTTCTTTTTCTATTGGTCTTACTAGACAAAATAATGGCCACATTTGATGGCTCCTTCATTTATTTTGTTCTAACGTCCTGATAGACTGTGGAGTAAGTGGTAGATGAGAACTCTGATGCATTTTAGAGTAGAAACGGTTTGTTTTTGATAATAATTAAGACTAGCATAGTGGGCCCATCATTATCTCATTGCCTGATAAGAAACATCTGAAAAGTTATTTCTTACCAATTATAGGGCTTTCCTTTTGGACGTGGTCCTGGGAGCCAGTTTTCTGCTTGACTACTGTGAATATTGTTAATTTCTGAGCAAACCTTCCAAAGACCAGATTGTTTTTCAGATCATACACAACATCAGATCTATCCTAACTAAGCCAACATAAGATGAAAGAATATAGTAAGAATGTTATGAAGACGTTTTCTTGGCAAAAACCCAAGAGTTTCTGCTGTTCTGCTCATTAGCAATACTCCCTGGAATTCAGGGCACTTGGGAAGCTGATGTCTTATCTTTTTTTTTTCTCCACATAATTTTGTTGGTGAAAAAGAAGCTTTACTGTGTCCCTAGGTTCTAGAATATACTAATCTTAAATGATTCCAAAAAGAAGCACTGGTGTTTGGGTTATCTCTTTCACTTTTACTACCAAATCTTGGTGTCTCTTCTTGCTTGTTATGTTGACAGCTTTGTGAAAATAGCAGTTATAATGACTATTATTCCATAACTATAACCTCATACCGATACTGCTGCCTCTTCTGCCTTTCTCAGCACTCTCACGTACGCTCATCTCCCTCACATTCAAGATAACTTATGTTCCCCAGATTTATTTGGAATATCTCTCTTGATATAAATCTCATGTCTTAGTGGCTCTCATTGTCTACAGAATAAGGTTGTACCTCATCAGATTTCCCATTTACTTACCCCAGGTAGCTTCAGTCTCCAGGCCTCATCCCGTATGCACCAGGACCCTTGTGTACAGTTTATGAGAATTAGATTTTGGTTTGTTTGCTTGATTGACACATCTCTCATCCAAAATAGTTCATAGTAGATTAATCCTACCCAGGGCTACTCATCCTTGTCCATTTCTATTGGATAGTCCAGCCACACAAACATAGGATTCCTTTAAGGAACGTGCATCTTAAATGATATTGCTTCCTTATACAAATACGTTTTTATAATCCGAATTATATTGCTTTTCTAGGCATGCTTGAAAAGTATGTCTTTTTGAAGCCCATAGGTTTCTTGCATTTTTTGAATAGAGAGATAGTGGCACGTATCCTAGAATACAGGAATAGCATGATGCTCTGAATGACTGAGAGTAAGTTGGAGCTGTACAGCAAAGGCCAATAAGGAAAGAAAAGGTTTTCTCCCAAGGCTTCACTTCCATTTGACACTTATGTAATGAGTTGCAACTCTCTTCCCTTTCTTGATAAACCCCCAAAAGTGCCACAGACCTTTCTGATTTGCTTACCTTTCAGACAGGTTTCTGAGAACTGAGATCTGTTAAGCTCTATTTTAGCACTGCCTTATGCCTATAACTTATAAAACATTTTTTACCTGCCTGAAGGCAGAGTCATCTTCATTTCATACTTTTTTTATTGCAACAGAGAGGAAAAGGTTTCCTTTCTCACCTGATATCTGGTGGTCATATTCTAGTACCCAGAATCACTCACTCTGCCTGTCTGTCTACCTACCTATCTATCTAATCTTCGCACAAGACTCCTATACCATATCACTTAGATGGTCAGGCCAAAAGTTTTTGTTTTCTCTCTGCTCAGGTTTCCATGGTGCAATCCAATACCCTCTGAGAACATACCTCTTTTTAACTGTTCTTTTATTGTGATAATATAACTTAATATGAAATATATTCAAGAGATTTTTAAGTGTATAATGCAGTAAGTACTCTTATCCATAGACACAGTGTTGTCCATCAAACCTCTAAAACTAATTCATCTTGTATAACTGAAATGTTATACCCATTGGTTAGCATCTCCTCATTTTCCCCTACTCCCAGCCCCTGGAAACCACCATTCTGTTCTTTGCTTTAATAAGCTTGAGTATTTGAGATACCTCATATAAGGGACTCATGCAGTATTTGTCCTCCTGTGATTGGTTTATTTCACTTAGCATAATGACCTCAAGGCTTATCTATAACCTCCTTTCTAAAGAGTTATGGGCTCAATTCTTCCAGTTTTCTGGAAGTATCAATCATAGTTGGCATGGTGATGTTTTACTTTTCACTTTAGTTTGATAACTGCAATCTGTTCTATGACAATCCAAAGAACCACCATGACAGTAGTCCCTGGCGTGCTGTGAGCAATCTACAAAATTTCATCTGATTTCTTGCCATTATGCAGCATGCCAGTGGGTGGCATATCCCAGGGTACTGGAGAAGGCAGTCCAGATTCTGGAGTGAGTTTCCTTCTCTCATTATGTTTTGTTATGATTGTTTACATAGTGCTATGGTGCAGAGTGTGGGCCTTACAGTTCAACTTGCCCCAAGTTGCCCGTGTCAATATGCTCCCTCAGTTCTATAATACACAGCAGGCACAGAGGCAGTCTGATCAGTTCTTGTGCATGCACATGGGTGCCTGCATGTGTGTGCACTTTCTTGAAGAATATGCACTTTATAGGATCTGCACAACAATATTTGTTGCTGAGTGTCCCTTATCATGTGATGTACTTTAAAACCATGGTTTAGTTTCATAGTTGAAATAGCACATAATAAGAAATGTCAGTCAGCTATAGGAGGAAACATAATATGTATAGAAAAACTAGGACATTTTTACTTATTTGCCATTATAAATAATCTAAAGTACATCAGCACAAGTAATGGAGCTTTAATCCTTTTAGATGAGGGTTTCGTGGCTCTTCTCTGTTAAATACCTTCTCTAGTGGATGTATTTGACATCCTTAAAGTGGGCAGGAACCTAGCAAAGCAAGAGGAAGTGCATTTGTGGTGTGGGGACGTTGTACTTATGCAGTCTCAGTGTCTACCTCCCACTTTCCTCTCCTACCACAGGGAAGAAAATAGGACAATGTGGGTGACAGAGATGAATTAGCTATGCATGGGTATTGGTCTTGATTTTGAGGACTCTGCTTAAGAGATCATCAGTGGTATTTAGGCCAGAAGGGAGGGCTTTAGTTCTGTAGACCAGCAGTCTCCAACCTTTTTGGCACCAGGGACTGGTGCTCCTATGAGAACCTAGTATCTGATGATATGAGGTGGAGCTGAGATTGTGATGCTAGTGTTGGGGAGGGAGTTGCTGCAAATACAGATGAAGCTCAGCTTGCTGACCCACCAGCCACTCACTTGTGCTGTGCAGCCAGGTTCCTAACAGGCCAGAGACCTTACCGGTACCTGTCTGTGGCAGTCCTGAGGGCTAGGGACCCCTGCTGACCATTAGAAAATGAAAGGCAATGAATCTGGAGTTTAGAACTTCTCAGTAAATAAATAAATACACACACACACATATACATACATACATATATATATATATATGTATGTATGTATGTATGTATATATTTTCAACATTCACTTTTAGAAAAAGAACTATTCTATACAAAATATCTTTTATCAAAATATAAACAGTAATGTGATTTCAGGGCATAGCCTCCTTGTTAGTCTATTTCTTCTCCTTTATATGTAAAAACAGTGGTTCCCTGAGTTTTTTATATTAAGACTTTATGCTCTTAGCCAGCCTGCATTGAGAAACTTTCTAATGAGCGTCTTCAAATTCAGCCGTGCTTTCAAATGAAATTAAAACTTCATGAATCACAACATCGCCTAAATTCATTTTACAAGTGGCGGTACCAACATGTCTGAAATTATACTATTCATTGAGACTACAGACAAGTTTTGGTATGGAAATGCATTCATGGGTCCTAGCAATAATGCCACAGTTCTCAGGGTCTGAACATCTGGCTTGGAAACTGCTGTTCTTAGGAGATGGAGAATGTAGCTACCACCATTACTGTTGTAATAAACAATAACATTGGCTTTAAAGTTCAACAAGTATTCGTCAATAAATTTTGCAATAAAGCTCATTCAGTATTATCAGGTTTATTTTTAGATTTTTAACATCAAAATTGAAAAGAAAACATAAAATACATATTTAAAATCAATGGTGAATCTCACAAACTAGGCATATGATATGTTCAGAGCATTCTGAAGAAGTCTTTTCATTTGCCATGTAGCTAAGGAAGCTGATGTGTGAAAAGGTCCAGGCTGAGGAGGGCAGCCACAGGGCCTCAGACTTGAGCAGCTAGACTAAAGCTCACAGTTACCCACATCCTTGAGCATGGATCACTAGACTCCAAGATCTCCAGAAAAACCATTATCCCAAATGCTACACTCTTGAGCAACTCATAGCACACAATGACAGGCATAACGGTTTTCCCACAGATACCAATTTAAAAACACTTCTGGATATTTTTAACTCACCATCTTCAACACAAAGAATTGCAGCCATCCAAAACACACAGGCCTCCTCTTACTTTAAGCATGGAAGTTAGTTTTCTGAGACACTTTTTGGATTTTTCAAATTGTGAAAGGAGACTCGATACCCCAAGAATAGGAATGAATTACTCATGCAATATTTTTTCTATGTAAAGCAATAGGCATCATCTACTATAAAGACATCTTTGAAAATTCTGTTTCAGTTTTCCCCTTTTCAGGAATTTATAAATATTAGCATTATCTCCATCACAGAAAAGATATTGACTATCTCTTGGAGCACAGTGATGTGCCTGACTAAGCTAAACAGGCAGCCTGTGCAGACTGAGATTCTCAGTCTCATTTTGAGTACCAGCCATAATGACTAACTTAGCTACTTCGAATGTTATTTTCATCTGTGAAAAGAGATTATACCAGCCTCAAATGCTTGTGATCATTGAGACCTAAGCCATAGAATGTCTTATATAAGCTATAAACTACACAGCATTATTGTAGTGTCATTGATGACTGGGGACTGTTAACGGGCAAGTTGTAAAGCATTAGGGTGCAGCTACATTAGAACTGAACTTTTAGCACTGTACATATCATATTGTGCAGAAGCAGATTTAAGTGCTTGATTAATAAAAGTAAGCGAAAGGTTAATGTGTAATTGTGTAAATGCAATTCTTTCCAGTCAGTCAGACAAGTCCTAATGCAAGAGAGTATAACTTAGCTGCTGATTGAATAAGACAAGGGACTAATTTGGTAAATTGAGGGAGAGCATAGCCTAGTAGATCCTTCCGAAGAAGGGACAGCGAAAGGCCTGGAGGATGAAAGAGAGGAAGCATGGATAAGTAGAGAATGGCTGGGAAGGAAATTCTTTGAATTAAAGGATGAGGGTCCCAGACTTGATGAGAGGCAAGTCTGTACATCTTATGTTAAGAACTCATAAAGTTTAGAGGAGAGGGGAACCCCTAATGCTTTGTTGATCTCACTGCTCCTAGAGACCAGTTTCTCTCACATTCCAATACATTCCAATGGGAGATCACCTGCCTGTGGTCCCAGATGGGCCTTTGAACTGATTTTCAAGTTTTACTAAGTAGCCACAGTGACTAGCACAGAACTCTCAATCCTGAAGGTTTCTACCTTGGTCTTGCCTAGCACCTTCACTGGAGCAAAGTGTTATTACTACAGGAATTTGGAGACCCTGAATTTTCATTTATTTGTTTTTGTTTTTGTTTTTATTATGGTTGTTATGGGATTATTTGCTTTATATTTGAACCCTTGAACTCTAAGACTCTGATATCTAATAATGACATCTACTGAGCCCCAATGAGACCCTGCTTCTAAGTTTATGCCAGGGAAGTCTGTCTATAGTTGAAGAGTAGTATCAGAAAGCAGTATTTAATTAAATTGATCAATTATAATGAGTAGTGTTTTATTTAATAAATATTAAAAGATTGTTTCAATTTATGATATGACTCTAGGACTAGCAAAATTATAAAAACACAGTTCCCAAAGAAGTAATAAATAGGACTCATTATTAGAAGAATGAAATGTTTCCTCTTTCAGTGGATTTAGATTTTTCAGTGGCATTTTTTAGCATCTAGGTCCTTATTAAACCCTGTAATTTTCTTTCTAATTTGTGCCATTAAAAAAATGATTATTTTTAACTTCCCCATGGCTCATTTCTCTCCTTCAGAGCATTTCCATATGATTCCTTAATTAAGTCCATATTTTAACAAATTTCCATTATAAAATTATCATAAGCACCAACTAAATAGCAATACGAAGTAGGTAGAACATAAAGGACTGACGGGAGAAGAAATTGGGCCTCTGGGTAGTTAATATTTATTCTTGAATGCCTACTGCCTTTTGGCTTCTAGTGGGTGTTTTTGATCCTCTGAGATTCCTTGACTGATGGACAAGGACTCTAAAGAAAGAATTCTCACAATTGTTAAGTGACAGCCTTTCTTTCCCATAACAAAATCACCAAGCAGTGCTTTTTGATAACACAGTGATTGTTATTCTTCACCAAAGCCCCATAATGGAAAGAAAAGATTTTCATTTTTTGTTCATTTTTATTGTCCTTTGAGCCTGTAAAGTACCTTTGCAGGTTCCAGTTAGTGGGCCTGTTTTCTCTAGAGAATTAAGAACCATTTAGCAACCTGAGCCTCTTCAAAAATTAGTTTTAATTCAACAAATACTTAATGAGCACTGCCTGCCAACCCCCACTCCCTACCCCCATCTTGTGAAATACAGACACCCTGGAAACTTAGTCCCTGTCTGCCTAAGACTCACAAGTTTTTTTTTTTTTTCAAGTAGCCACATAAACAAACACTTGTGGTCCACATCCAACTTCTGGCTACATATGCTGTCCAGAATCATATTTAGATGTGGAGAGTGTAAAGTGTGTTTCTCTGAGCATATCCTCTCAGTATTATTTAAGGTACAAAGTAGACTGATGGTCATTAAGACTAAGGTGAGAAAAAGGGCTAAATTAGTGTGAGAGAAGAGGAGTCAAGGCGATGACTATCAAATATGTTTGCTCCCCCACACCCCACAGTGTAGCCCTAAATAGCACCACTGTTCCAGATCTGTATGTGCACACCCTGGCGTTATAATGTAACTACGAGGGTCCTTAAAACCAAGACTATCATTACCAAAGACATGCCAACTGGAAATGGGAAAAGCTTCATGGAAATGGTGGGGTTTACTTGTGCTTTGAAGGAAGGTAAGGATTTATCAACTAGAAGCGACAATACAAGCAATATTAAAATGGCAGACAAATATTGGAGGGGAATCAAGTAAATCCATATGACTGGAAGATCTTCTTTAAGAAGTGCTATTTTTATACTATTAGTTAAGAAGGTGGGTCAATTTCTTCCTACATAGACCTGCTCCTTGCCTTCCAATAGCTTGTTATTAAAGTTAGCTACTCTGCTATGGGAGCAAATCACCAGAGGATAAATAATAAAAATAGTAAACCAATATATAACCAGGTGTTTAAATGTGTATAAAAGAGGTACATGCAACTAAACAGCTTTTCATTTTCCATCTGATCTTGGGGCTTTATATGGAAGGGGGTAGGAATATAAGCTGTTTAGTGTTGCTAGCTTTAGAAAAATGGGTCTATCTCAGATGATATCCTATCCATTTGCTTACAGATTCATATTATGAGGTGTGGGGAAAATTAGGTTTTTAATTTTTTCATCTACCTTGTTTGTGCAAAGTGCTTTGACATACTTCCTTGTATCTCAAAGAAAGCCAAAAAAAGCTTTCTTTAAATTATCTGATATATACTGAAGAGTTTGTAGAACAAACTTATAAATTCAGTGAAAGCTTCATTTCCATGGTGCAGTTGGGTCAGCTAAATCTTCAGCTGTCATCAGCTTAGTTTCCTGGTGTCTGTTTTGTTGGGGTCATGTCTTTTCATTTTTATAGATTCTTCTTTTACCTCTAGTATCCTATGAGTTTTTTGAGCACTTTTCTCCCTTACAAGTTATTACTTCTTTATTCTAATGTGGACACTACTTCTGACCCTTTCATTCCATTCTTGTCAGTATTCACAGCATGAAATGTGATTCTGTTATTACTTAATTCCTTACTTTTCTCACACTATTTCCAGTTGTATTTTCCCATCTCCTTTCATTTTGCCCTCACATATTTTTCACCTTGTTGTTTCTCGTATCCTTGTGCACTCCATGAGAGAGCCAAAAAGAACCCCATAGTCAAAAATAGTTTCTGACATTCTTTGTGATTCCTAAGATAGTCTCACAGAAACCTTTTCCCATCTGATTTCCATCTAACATGCTAGCAGTGCTCCAATCTTGTTTTCTGATTATCCCATTGCATAGTGCTTTCCCTTGCATTTAATAGAAACTTGCAAGTAATGGTTCTGTTTGGATAGTACTGCCTAGTCATCATTTACAATTTTAGGGAATTAAAAAGGAAAGGGGAGGAAAAGACTCGGGCTTAAGTTCCTATTTCAAAGGCAGAGCATTAATTATAACTACTTTGTTAATAGTTTGAAACACTCTTTATCAGCATGCTATACTAGAGCCATCTTTGTGGTCTAGAGTAACGTATCATGAAATGGAACAGTTTTGTTTTTTGTTTTTTTTTTCCTTACTGAGGGAGAACACAGTGCTCCAGATTGAGGAGTGATGCATTTTAAATTTAGCCTCAAAGGGGCAGACAAACTCAATTGACTACCTATTGGGATACGATTATTTCAGGGGGAAAAAAAAAACTTCACAAATACACAGGAAGTAACCTAAGAATCAATTATGATATTCATAGCATTTACCATGAAATTGTAAACATTCGCATTCAGTAATTATGCACAGCCTCTAACAGGTAGCGTTTGTCATGTGTGTGTTTTGGCTATGCTCTGAAAACATCTTACAAATAGCTAAATTCATATAAAGCCACAATGCCCCACAGGCTAAATAATTGCCTGTTAGCATTGATCATTTGGGGGCATAAAATCAAATTTCCGGTGCAAATAATACTACTTTTCTTATGCATTCTAAAAGCCTCTAATGTTCAAGAATAAATTTTCCTTACATATATGTGTTTCAATTGACAGCTTAAAGTGCATCTGAGAATAAAATATACTGTATAACTGAGAGCTGGACTATTTAATAGATGTTATGTAAGCTCTTTGAGGAAGTGAAATGATAATGGAATTTCTATTCTCAGTGATAGGAAATGACTGTCCTTTGTTCTCTTCTGCAAAGGCATACCATCATGTTTTAGTTGATTTCCCCTGTATGCTTTTTTTAGGAAAATCAATGATTTCAGAGAAGCCAAATATATCTTGCTTTTGGGGGATGGAATTTGGCTGTTTGGGCCAGAGTATAGTTCTTGAGTTATATTCAACAGGAATTACAAAAAGGTAGGCTGTTTTTCTATAACTTGAACAGTTTCACATTTTTTTTTTTCCTTTCCCGTTCTTGATAGGTGCATGAGGCAGTCCCATGTTACAGTGAGTGCAATCAGTATTCCTGGGTTGTAGAGCACTGGTCTCCATGCAAAATCCACAATGAGCTGAAGTCCCCGCGCTGTGGAGGAGGAATGCAATCTAGGAAAATCAGGTGTGTAGAAATGGAGACATTTGGGAAATGGTGCAGTAGAACTTATATACCTTCATAAAAACAACAACATTGCTTAAACTAAGTACACTCTGATTTTCTCAAATATATTCTAGCTTTTGTTCATCTTTAAGTTCATGGAAGCATGCATGTCCTGAACTGCTGTATATATAGTGGGATTTCCTCTGCGATGAAGCCACAATCTTTACAGTTTCCTGCAAATGACTTCGGTGGAAAAGCCAACTGTGTGGAGCAGTCTGGCATTCGTCCACTGATTCATGGCCCTCACTGATAAGAAATTAGATTTTGACTGTGTTTCTTGGTTTGTTTTTTTTTTTTCGTTTGGGGTTTTTTACTTTATGGTTGGTATAGTTGATGGGCATTATCTTAAATTTGGATGTCATCACATTGAAGAAGTTAATTTAAACTCCCACAATTAGCCTTGGGAACTAATGTCTGAGAATACCTACAGACAACAGTAATACATTTTAATATAACAAGAGGATATCTCTGAAAGAATTTAGTGAATTCTGGGTTATTTACTAAGGGAGTGTATTTAAAGTTTTTGTTTTAAATACAGCAGTGGTAACCAAAAGAATCACTCGATGTGTTTAAGGAAACACTTTGGCCCAAGTTCGTCAAAATGGTCTATTTAGAAATGATTTGAGAAGAAGAACAATTTATTTATCAATTGAGAATAATGGTAATAAACATTAGAGACTGAACAAGCAAAAGTTAAAATATTAATGGTAAGCAATGTTTAGTATATAAAATTGAGAAAACAGTGTAGTCAACTATTCAATTGCATGCGCATATCATTTTGCCACATTTAGGAAGCTCCATTTCAAATGGACAGACATTGCCCAAATCAGATAACTCCCAATTAAATTAACTGTTAGATAGAAGTCAGTTACCAAGACAGAGCCTTCTTATATGTGTTGTTATTCAACATCGGCGAACATAATTTATTTGGTAATTCAGTATATACCCACCATTTCTGAGACATAGTCCCAATGTCACAAAACCTGGTAGAAATAGCTGCTGGAAAAATTATAGAAGTGCTCCTCAACAACCCAAGCAAATGACTAATGGACAAATTGTCTTTCCCTTTCTTCTTAGGACTAGGTGTGCTTAGGCTGTCACAAACTTTGTACTTCTACCTTTTTCTCTTCAAAAGCTGTGTCTCCTCTGTCTTATTCTCTTATGGCTTTGAGAAATGACTGACCACTCAAGCTTATCAAGTAATATATAAATGAGATGTGGCATCTCTCACTCTTTTCCCAGCAAAGCCTCTTAGCAGTATTAAAACAAAATCTGAAGAATGAAAGGAAAGCT
Source organism: Pteropus medius (assembly GCF_902729225.1). Lineage (NCBI taxonomy): Eukaryota > Metazoa > Chordata > Mammalia > Chiroptera > Pteropodidae > Pteropus > Pteropus medius. The sequence goes on from NW_024345601.1 coordinate 18,180,859, forward strand.
TTAAGAGAATGAATGCTACTGACAGAATTATGGCAGGTCGATTGAGAAAAAGATATTTGAACAAGAGGGACTTTAAACCACACGTCTCAGCTCAATCCTGCAGAGCCTGAGATAATAAAAATAACATGACTACCAAATATTACCTTGCTATGGGCTGAATTGTGGTCCCCAAAATCCATGTGTTGAAGTCTTAACCCCTAGTCCCTTAAAATGTGGTGGTATTTGGAAATAGGATTCTTAAAGAGGTTCTTAATGATAAATGAGGTCATTCAGGTGAACCATGCCCCAGTTTGACTGGCATCCTTATAAGAGGTTAGTACACAGGCAGGCCCAGAGGAAAAGACTACGTGAGGACAGGAAGAAGAAGGCCATCCATGAGCCAAGGACAGAAGCCTCAGAAGAAACCAATCCTTCCAACACCTTGATCTCAGACTTTTAATTTTTAAAATTGTGAGAAAATAAATTTCTGTTGTTTAAGCCACCCAGTCTGTGGCATTGTGTTATTGTAGCCATAGCAAACTCATACATACTCACTGTGTTATATGGTTTATGTGTATGATCACATTTAAATATGTGAAGCAGATTTTCCAGGCACCTTGCATTCCAAACTGTTACTGACTTCTGTTATAATGAATGGAACAGCTTATCTTCTCTCTTTCTTAAAACCTATGAACTGGAGGACATCTTCATGGTCCATCCATGATTGCAGTCATTTATTAATTCAAAAAATACTTATGAATATGTGCCTTCTATTATCAGGCAATATTCTAGGACCTGGGGATAAAAAAGTGAACAAAATTCCTGTCCTCAGAGAACTTACAATATTGCAGCAGAGGGGGAAAACAAACAAACAAACATAAATTAATATGTAATGGAACGTCTTTGCTATAAAATGCCAAGAAGAAAAATAAAATTGGTTAGAATGATGGAAGATATTATTTAGGGGAGGTTGATTAGCAAAATATTTAAGAGACACCTAAAAATATTTGAGAGACACCTACGTGAATGTGAAGATCTGTAGAAACAGAATTCCAGGCAGGAAGAAGTGTCTAAAGCAGGATCTTTCTTGGATTGTTGTAACAAGGTGAATAGTAAGATGTCCTGGGGTCAGTACTCAAATCATGTAGTCCTCTAAAACGAGGTAAAAGGAGATTATTCTTTTTGTTAGCCTAGAAAAGATAAGGAAATAGATTCTCCTTTATAGCCTCCAGAAAGAAATGCAGCTCTGCCAAAGCACTGAGTTTGACTAGTGAGATCTTTATTGGATTTCTATACTATACAGAATTGTAAGATAATAAATTTACATTGCTTAAGATGCTAACTTTGTGGTAATTTTTTAGTATAACTTAAATTCTTGTTTTCATTATTATAAAAAAGGGACCATATCTTCTCTAATCCTAAAAAACCCTTCTTGTAACCCTTTCCAGCTAATAAACCTTCAATTACTTGCAGCTGTAGGGAGGGGCCATCACGTAGCTATGTGGACTGACGGAGGGTGTCTGAGGGCCTAGGTACTTAAACATACTTTCAATAAACTCACCAGTTTTTCAGCCTCTTTCATCCACACTTCCAGGGTACTTAGTGCCACTAATTCCCAAATATTTTATGTGTTCCATGGTGTAAATGAAGTTTTTTTCTTAATTTTCCCTTGAAGGCTTAGAATTCAACCTACTTGATGTGTTAAGGCACTTACCGCTAACCTTTGTTCTTTCCCATATTCTTTGTCCTTGCAGGGTAGTTCCTTTCCCTCCCCCTTGGCATTCACATGTGTATTATTGTTGATGACAGTATGAAGTATTGTGTGTATTATTATTGTGTATTATTGTGTATTTAAAAGAAATTTCTTTACTAATATTGTTTTTTTGTGTGGCATATCATATTCGGTGAGCTGGAGATAATATCTTATTTCTGACCACAAGTCTTACCTC